>NW_022196204.1:0-20837 GCF_008641045.1 Pistacia vera
ACTAATTGGGATTAGTGGTTTGTTTAAGTTAACTTTAGCATGTGAATCACACGCAGCCCCACACACAAAGTTCATGTTCCCCTTTTTACCCATTCGTACATAGCCGTGTGGTCACGCTCTCTCTCTCTCTCTCCCCCAATAATTCAGCACCACCACCACCACTAACTGAAACGTACTCGCGCGCCTCAACCTGAGCCACACCCTCTCTCCCCTCTTATCCCCTTCTATTTATTCACGCTATACCCAAATCCCATTTTCACCTGCAACACCCAAAATCTCTCTAGAAATTCAATCCATTTCTTTTCTATTCTTTTCTTCCTGCAAAGGAAGTTGAGAGAGAAAGCTTCATATCAGGTTATAATAATCTCTAACATCAATTGTTTTGGAGCTGGTGTTTTGGGGTAAAACCCGGGCAAGCAAGTTGTTGACATCACGGCTATACACAGAGCAATTCGGCCTCTAATTCATGTCCGGTCAGTACGACGCAAGGGTTGTGTGATCGAGAGCAACCCTTCGCCGCACGGCGGGCGTGGCGCTTTGCCGTCTGAAGGCGGTAGCCCTTCCGACCTTCTCTTTCTTGCTGGCGGTGGTGTTTTTTAGGTTTTGCTAGTAGATTAGATTATTTTTAAGAGTAAGTTTGTTTTTAGAAGTTTTTAGATCTTAAATTTAAGAAAAGCCCAAAAGCCCTCTCGTCGTCGTCGTCGTTGTTCCTGTTCTTCTTCTTGTTGTGTTTATACTTGTTTTGTTAAGAGAAAGAAAGATAGAAAAGATGTTGAGGATCAAGAGAGTGCCAACCGTTGTTTCAAATTACCAGAAAGAGGAGGCCGAAGAGGTTACTCGTCGCGGAGGCGGGTGCGGTCGGAATTGCCTTAACAAGTGCTGCATCGAAGGTGCTTCTCTAAATGCCTCTGTGATTTTTTCCTTTTCTTTCTTTTAGTTCAAATTAGGAATTAATTGATGTATGTTTTTGTTCGATAGGGGCAAATCTTCCCTTATATTTGTTCAAGAGCGTGAACAAGTCTGAGACTGGAAAGGGAGTGTTTGAAAATGAGAATAGCGAGCCTCCGGTTGCATTTCTCGACTCGCTTCTTCTTGGGGAGGTAAATTTTGTTTAGCAAATGATGAAAAGAAAATTGAATTTCAAATTTATGTTGGTCTTATGGTTTTAATTTTCGGATTTAAGGTTAAATTAGTTTTATATATCATTGTAGTGGGAAGACCGCATGCAGAGAGGACTCTTTCGCTATGATGTCACTGCCTGTGAAACCAAGGTCTCTTTCTGGTTTCTACTTATATTTTACTTTGATGTTTATGAATTTAGATAAGGGGTTTCATCGAGATCTTTTGGTTATTTATTTATTTTTGTTATTTTATCTTGGTTTAGGTGATTCCAGGCGAGTATGGTTTCATTGCCCAGCTGAACGAGGGCCGCCACCTGAAGAAGAGGCCAACTGAATTCCGTGTTGACAAGGTCCTCCAGCCTTTTGATGGGAATAAATTCAACTTCACGAAAGTTGGGCAGGAAGAGGTGCTCTTCCAGTTTGAAGCAAGCGAAGATGGTGAAGTTCAGTTCTTGCCAAATGCGCCCATTGATGTTGAGAATTCTCCAAGTGTTGTTGCCATCAATGTAAGTCTTTGTTCTTGATTTAGAATAGAAATTATGAGATTTAGTTAATTTAAGATGAACAACCTACTAAATAATGTTTTTTATCACGTGCTATTGAACAGGTTAGTCCTATTGAATATGGGCATGTGCTGCTGATCCCACGGGTTCTTGAGTGCTTACCACAGAGGATTGACCGTGATAGCTTCTTGCTTGCACTTCACATGGCTGCTGAAGCTGGGAATCAGTACTTCCGCTTGGGTTACAATAGCCTGGGTGCATTTGCTACCATCAATCACCTTCACTTCCAGGTTTATATTTATTTAACTTTACCTCGACCTGAACTAAAAATTCAGGTTTTGGCTCATGATTTTTAAGAAGTACTAGTATCACTGCTGGTTATTACAATCAAATTCAACGGTTCTGTGTTACAGGCTTACTACTTGGCCGTGCCCTTCCCAATTGAGAAGGCCCCTACTAAGAAGATGACTTCTATGGATAATGGGGTGCAGATTTCCGAGCTTTTGAATTACCCAGTCAGAGGTCTTGTCTTTGAGGGTGGAAATGCTGTAGTAGATTTATCCAACACTGTCTCGGATGCTTGTATTTGCCTTCAGGAAAACAACATACCTTACAATGTGCTCATTTCTGATTGTGGAAAGCGCATATTCCTCTTACCACAGGTAATAAAGTTAGAACCATAATTGGGGTAATTTCATTATCCATGGTATGTGTGTGAACTATATTCCTTATTTGTTTTGCTTTACTGGCGAAACACAGTGCTATGCTGAGAAACAAGCTCTTGGGGAAGTGAGTGCCGAGATTCTTGACACCCAAGTCAACCCAGCTGTGTGGGAAATCAGTGGGCATATGGTGTTAAAGAGGAAGGAGGACTATGAGGAGGCATCCGAGGAAAATGCTTGGAGGCTGCTAGCTGAAGTCTCTCTCTCTGAAGAGAGGTTCCAGGAAGTGAATGCTCTCATCTTTGAAGCCATTTCCTCCGGTGATACTACCAATGGCGATGTTGCCAAGGGCTTGCTTGAGGAGGCAGATGTTGAACCTCCAGCTCTTGAAGAAGTTGGTGCAATTAACACAAGCTCCCGCTGCACCATGGTGCCGGGGACTCAGGAATGCCTAGTTCGCCAGTAAGATCTGGGCCTGAAGACCAGACCATCTGTGGATTTGGGTCTGGCTCATTTATGTTGGTGTCTAGCATATGAGATTGATGGATTGAGGCTGTTGCCCGAATAAGCAAACTGTGTTTGCAGTGGTTGCTGTAATTTGTGTTTGTGTTGAAACTTCTCATCAGACTCATGATGTGTTTATACATGCTTTCAGTGTTATGTAAGATACAGTGTTTGCTGTGTGAGATCTTTATTATTTGCCTCTCTTATATGCAATCATGATTAATATCTTTATAATTATTTTTAGTTGCTTTATAATTGCACACATTCTGGGGATTAGGAAACCACTTAATCAATTATTGCTCTCTCTCTCTCTCTGGGCCCGATGCCCATGTTCCCTTCAAATGATTGATTCTTCGTGTTACTCGAGTAAACAGCTTTTTTTTCCATTCAAATTATGGTTTAGTGTTGTCTTTTTTATTTATAAATTTTTAAAATATCACTTTATTATTTAAATTTATATTTTATTTTCTAGTATCGTTATAGTTTTATATCATTGTTTTTCTCTTTTTCAACTATCACTCTTTAAAACCTTTCTCCTATTGATATCGTCATAATCAAGTGATTAGGGTTTACGTAATCGTTTTTTTCAAGTCAAATTATGATTAATTTTAACCATTAAAATATAATATTCTACTATCAAAAGACTTATTGATTTTTCCTCTTCAAAAGTTTCAATATCTTGGATCGAGTTTGTTCTATGTTTGTCACTGTAATATAAATTTGAATAATTAAGTGGTATTTTAAAAGTCTATAAGTAAAAAAATGTCATTAAACTATCATTTCGGTGGAAAAACAGTGGTTAACACTATCACTATTTTTATAAACTTAATGTTTCCATTGTCAATGTCCTTAGGAAAGAGATCATAACCTTTTACAATCGTCAAGGTCTAAGACTTTTGAATAGTCGTCCGCATAACTTCACTCTTCATAGCGGAGCTCAAAACTTTTTACAAGATTCGAATACTTCATGCTTTGTAGCAGAAGTCATACTTTGTTGCGGAGATCAAAACCTTTTACGACATTCGGATACTTCATATTTTGTAGCAGAGGTTGAACCCTTTTACTGACATTTGAGTATAGCCTCCTCTCATAAATGTGCTGTGAAAGATGAGGTGACTCCTTTTAAGTTTTAACTATAATAAAATTAAGGCACGATCAAATCAAGATGACATATTCAAATATTGCAAAATTTGCGTAAGCAATGAGGTAGGGTTGATTTTTACAGCATTGGTCCCTCTAAACCTACCAACTTTTGACCCAATTTCCCTCTTAAGAGGAAGAAGAAAACCCTTTTCATTGATAATTTACAATAATTTAATCCATCATTATAACGTGATTAATTTATGTAAGCAATCTGAGGTTTGGTGCAACCCAGCTATCATTCAAATGGTTAACAAATTAGATTCTTACATTAGTATTTAATTGTTTCTCTTAAACTAATGTCATTTTCTTTAATCATTGAGCTTTCTTATAATATTAAAATCACCCCTCCATTTTCTAAAATAATAAATACAAATACAAATATTATATCATTTAAATTTTCAAAATTATCCAAAATTAAGAAGTGTCAATTATTTGTTAAAATTTTTAATTATTTAAACACCCTTATGCTTATCAAAATTCAAAATAACACTTATATTATTTATTTTTAAGGAAATTTTACTAAACCCCAAAGCTTTTATTTATTTATATATACATAAATCATAATTAACTCCGCAATTATGTGATCAATCATTAAACCTTTTTGTGCTTTGACTAAATATCAAAATAACCCCCAGATTACACGTAGCCAATTATGTGAAATATTGTAAAACCCCTTTATTGTGGATAAATTATCAAAATAACCCATACTATAATAGGCTGTTGAAATATCATTTTTTATCAAAAAAAAAAAAAAAAAAAAAAAAATCAATGTTTTAAATTTAGCCTCGAAGTTAATTATAATATTATTTACAATGCACCCCTATAATTCCAGAAAGAGGAAAAGATATTTTTCCACTCAAGGTTTGACGAATCTTAGTTCCCACCTGTGGTTTCATAAATTGCAAATTCCCACCAAATTTTAAATTTCAAACATTAAATTTAATAGTTAAAAGGGTATTTAAGTCTTTTTATCCAAAAAAATAGCATACCCTAATGTCTCTCACTCCCCCAAATTAGTAAAATTTCAAAATAACCCTCCACATCTCAAAATTTTCTCACAACCCAACCCTTCCTCTCGGCCTCCAACTTTAGTACTCCACCACCACTACCACCACCACCATGTGTAGCCAGATCTAGCAACTGCGGAGAAGAGAAATGAAGAAAGAGAGAGAAAAGAGGAGAGAAAGAGGTGGAGAAAAGATAAGGAGAAAGAAAGAGAGAAAGAGGGGGAGAAGATCCCCACAACCAGATCTAGTTGCTACAAAGAAGAGGAATGTTGATGATGAAGGTGTTATTGTAATAAATTAGAAAGAAAGATGATTATTTTGCTAATTTTATTAATTTGAGGGCTAGAAAGTAATTTATTAATTTACTCATTATTATAATAAGGGGTAAAAATGGTATTTAACTAGTCAAACCCGGTCAAAGTAAAATTTACCTTAACAGCGTTTAAAATTGGGTGGGGATTTGCAATTTATGAAACTATGGGTGGAAACAGGATTAGCCAAATCTTGGGTGGCTAAATGAAAATACCTTTACCCTTCTAGAAATATAATATAATTACACAAACAGAACAAATAAGAATTAAGTTACCTGAATCGCCGAATCGGTTAACCGAGGTCTGTGACTGTAAGCTCAAATTGCGGGCTCGAACACAAGACCTCTAAATAGGGACGTAGCACACACTATAACATATGTTCAATTGAACTCACTCAAACTGTGAAAAAAAAAATATTATTTTATAGTATTTACAATTTAACTCCACCTAAATTCATATTGATCCCATAAAATTTTATTATAAATTTATAACTTAAATGTTTTAAAACGAGTCACTAAAAGTTCTAGTTACGTCCCTCCTCTTGAAGATGTAAAATTTTTAAAAAACTAAATAAAATGTAGAAAATAATATTATTATTGTGATAATGCTATATAAACATGTGGTTATCTATCTTCTCTTGCCCCCTGTTGAGTACAAAGGGGCAAGAAAGCTTGACATCATATTTTAACATTCCCTTTATATAAATTTTGAATCCCACTTTTATAATTGCTTGTATTTATGGTTTCAATTATTGTATGGGGTGTTCTTTTCTTTTTTTTTTTTTTTTTTTTGTTTTTGGGATCAATACCTTTTTATGAAAGTTCCTCTGTCATTGTCTTTTGTCCTATATTGGATTATCTAAGATTCTTTCATGTGAAAATTTGGATGAAGATAAATTTCATTTCATTTTCAATGTTGATAAGCTTTTGTAACTTTCCTCCCTTCAAAATAGCAATTGAATTGACAAAATTTGTTACTGATTATATTACCCATCCATAAGAGCTACTGTTTTTCTCTCTCCTTGGAGAAGGTCCAAAAAAATTGAGAGATGTGAACCATTTGACTTCCATTGATTAGTGGTTAAGTAACCTAAAAATTACACAATTAGCTAACATGGTATTTTAAATAATAATAATAAAAAATATTGAAAAGATATCAAATTTTATAACCACCCTTGTAGTCTCTAAGTTAAGGTTTGTAACTAGGTTGATAAATAGCTGGATACCCTCTCGTTCGGATAACTTTTAGAGCGAATTCTGTCCAAATGTTTATTATATAATAGTGGGATACCTCTCGTTCTGGATTGAACTTTAAGGTCGAGTTTTGTCCAGGTATAATATCTATATAAATATATAATTGTAAAATATTTGTTAGAAAATTATGAAACACAAAAAGCAATGGACACAACAAGAACCTCTAGTGAAAAGAGAGGAATTGAACAGAATGTGAACCACAATTTAGGAGGCAGCAACAAGTCAAGTCACGAGTGGTTTGATTTTCCTTTAAATAAGGAGTGGTAATAGGAATAATCCAGTCAAAAGATTTCGAATCTAAATCAACCACCCGTTTTCAACTCTCACAAGTAAATAAAATAAAAAATTGTGGACATACGGTAACATATCCCTTGTACGGTATGTAATTACCGGCCAGAGATTGAATCTGAAGCCACCACTAACAGTGCCCTCAGCCCTCATTTGTTTATTATAATCTCCCACCCACGTGCTTATTGTTGGATGGATCCGAAACGAAAACAAAATCACAAAAAAAATATAAATATTTCAAAAATATACTCAATATTCAAGCAAACGCACTCATCAAGATTAAGAGAAAATCTATGAAATAGTGGTGTACATCCGATCACAATAGCTCGGCGTTGTATTGATAGAACTATTACAATGGGATAAACGCATATCAACATAGATTATAAAATACATATACATGTTAGATAATGATAATTAGATTGATGTGTCTTCTATGATATTAGATTTTCTTTTATTTAAATAGATTAATAATTGTTTTATGAGATAAAACGTTTTAAAAATTCAAACATCGTAAAGAAACCAATAAATTTTAATGCAGTAATTTGGTCATGTAATATTGGCATAATCTCAAGATAAAATAATAAATACGGTTATTCTTTTAGGAATTTTAAGTATTCAAATTAATTAAAAAAAATGAAAAATAAAAACACTTCAATATTTGTAGAAAACACCAACAACAAAAAATAATGAAAAATATAAAATTAATCACTTTCAACAATCAATTAAATCTATTATATTGTTAATTTGAAGAGTTATCTCAAATATATTAACCGTTACCTTTCTGTTTGTAATTTGACGTTAAAAACTTTATTCGATGTCAAAAATTGTGTTGAAAGAGAGAGGAAAAAATATAATATATAGTAGAAAAGAAAATATAATTATTATTTAAAATACAATTTTTATATAAACAAGTGGGCCTCTGTGTATTTTTCTTCCCACTAACGCAAACTGTGCATCTTTAAGGTAAGAAAACGCCAAATGAAAACACTAAATTCATTAAAGAACGGGCTCCGACACTTTTTTTTTTTTTTTTTTTTTCTTATAACCGGAATATCCATATCCGCGGCCTATTAGTAATATTAATTAATATGATTTTCTGACAAATCCAAACAAATTCATTTAAATAGGTTATAAACTCTAGTTTGGATATGAATCGTTATAATAAGTATATCAAGTTATTTCTACTGATGTTAAGAGGACGTAAGATCAACGATCAAAAATATAATATGACAATTTATCATATGTAGTGCGAAGTATGTTACATTTCACATTTCTAATGAAATAAATATAAACCTTCATTAAAGTACATTATATATATGAAAGACATTTACGTAAAAGCGAAAAGCTAATAATCAAATTAGTGTGATACGAATCTAAACCTAACAACATATAATTGAACATTTAAATAATATAATAATTATAATCACGTCCTTACCGGACAAAATACAAAATTAACACAACAACCCAGTGTTATTTACGGAAAAATACTATTCAAAATAGGAAAAAAAAATGAAGTTATATGATATCATGTGGTGGTCCCCATGTGAATAATGTGAGTGTCACAAATCACGATGAAACGTGTGTACCCTAGCCGTTTTCTAGAGACGTGGGCATCGCAGCCCAACCAACCCAACCCAACCAACCCAACTACTTATTAGTTATACGGATATTTCTAGCTGCTTGTATATAGAAATTTCCCATCGTGGAATTTTCTACCCTACCGGCCCCACTTCAGGTCAAGAAATGGTAGGAAAGTGCACGCATTATTTTAATGTCAACTTCCATATTTTTTTAATTAATTGTTTCAACTTTTGTAGCATACCATGATTCAATTTATTAGATTGAATTAAAAAATTCGATGCATTAAGATGTAAAAAATATTAAACAAGTTACATATTAAGTTCACTAATACAATGTTTTAAATATAAATTAAACTAAAGTTGTCGAGATTTGAATAGGTTCGGAATCTTTCATTGATTATAAGTAAATTCGTTGGAAGCTTAATGATAAACTAAATATTCATATTTATATTTGGATAAGAGCGAATATTACATTTTATATCACCATCTAATTAAAATAAGTGACCTGTCCATATTAACAAGTTTATATTAGTTTAATTTAGTGGGTTATATAAAATATTAGGATCAATCTTTTTTACAGTAACTTTGGTAGTGTTGGCTTAGTATTTTTTATCATATTCTGGATGCTATTCTCCAAATAATGTTTGACACATTATCCAGAAATATTAATTTTATAATTACTTTTAGACCCCATAAGATATTAATTTCACTAAATACCCCCTAAAAAAAGTTTAAAAATTAACAAAAACACCCCCATCAACCAACTTGCCAGATTCGGCAACCACCGTCGGTGATAGCCGGAATCTGTACAACGCCTAATTCCGACCAGAAATGGTCGGAAGTTCACGATGTGGCCTTTTCCGGCCAGATCCACCACGGATCTGGCCAGAAAAGGCCAGATCTGGCCGTCAGCACGATCAAAGAAAAGGCGTCGTTGGTCGAAAATGACGTCGCTTACGGCCAAAGATGGCCGGCGTTGGCTTTTCGGCGTCGACGGCCATAACAGACGTAGATCTGGCCGAAAAAGGCCATAACGACGTGTTTACGCACGATCCGACGGTCTGTGCCGTAACGAAATTTTCCGCCCAGTTCCGACGGTGGTGGCCGGAACGGCACGAAAAATTCTGGGGGTGTTTTATCATTTTACATATTAGGGTTTTAATTAAATAGTAAACATAGGGCTTTTACAGAAATTTTAAAATTTATCTCGTAATACTCCCTATCCAACAACCTAATACTATCCCAAAACCTATCCAAAATATAACCAAACGCACCCTTAGATTCTCTTTATTTTTTTTATTTTAGATTATCCATTAAAATAACTTTAGCCTATATATATATATATATTAGAACAGCATGTCAATGCCGATGAAATAATAACTATATCGATTATAAATATGTCTAATCTTTTTTTTAAGTAAACGGCGTGTTTGCTAGCTTGAGTCCAATGTGTTAGGCATAAACATAGACAAGATTTGTAGTCAATGGGACCAAAAACATAACATAAACTGCGGTCCAAATATTAAACTTAGGTTTTTTAAACAATTTTGCTGATTAATTGAAATTCAACTCATTAACACATGAAAACTCACGAATCCAACTTAATATCAAACAATTAACCAATATATAAAATTAAGAAATCCTAAATCTCTAGAGTTTTTTCAATTCTTAAAATCAAATCCAACTTAAATATAACAATATTAACTATCCTCAACATAAATAATATAAACAAAATCTACATTAAAATCTTAGAATTTAATTTTTCAATTTCAAAAATCATTATTAAACCATAAAAATTCATAATTTTTGATTTTTAATCAATTAAGAAAATTAAAAGAGAAATATTTTAAGAAAAAAAAAAAATTATCTTATCTTGTAAACTCCAAAGAGTAGATTTTCTTGATAATCGAATCAAAAAAGAACAAAGCACAAGAGAAATAAGAAAAAATGAAAAAGTAAAAATTATTAATTAATGGAATATTGTAAGGACAATATAAATTGTGTGGGTCAAAATTATTATACTATAAATATAATTTTTATTAAATTTTTTCGAAGTTTGAATGGGTTAAACTAAATTTGAGTGTCGGTAAGTCACAAATCACGAAGATATCCGGTAACCCAAAGTTTGCCATCCCGGCAAATAAAGCGATTTTTTTTTTCCCTGTTTTTATCATATAAATAAATAAAATCATCTCTCATATGATTGAAAACACATCAATTGATTACACTGCAAAAATTAGCGCGTGGGGTAGGCTTTCCAACTAATTGGTTAGTGGTTGTTTAAGTTAACTTTAGCATGTGAATCACACGCAGGCCCACACACAAAGTCATGTTCCCCTTTTTACCATTCGTACATAGCCGTGTGGTCACGCTCTCTCTTCTCTCCCCCAATATTCAGCACACCACCACCACTAACTGAAACGTACTCGCGCGCTCAACCTGAGCCACACCCTCTTTCCCTCTTATCCCCTTCTATTTATTCACGCTATACCCAAATCCATTTACCTGCAACACCCAAGTCTCTCTAGATTCAATCCATTTCTTTTCTATTCTTTTCCCTGCAAGGAGTTGAGAGGGAAAGCTATACAGGTTAAATAATCTCTAACATCAATTGTTTTGGAGGGTGTTTTGGGGTAAAACCCGGGCAAGCAAGTTGTTGACATCACGGCTATACACCGAGCAATTCGGCCTCTAATCATGTCCGGTCAGTACGACGCAAGGGTTGTTTGATCGAGAGCAACCCTTCGCCGCACGGGGGGCGTGGCGCTTTGCCGTCTGAAGGCGGTAGCCCTTCCGACCTTCTCTTTCTTGCTGGCGGTGGTGTTTTTAGGTTTGCTAGTAGATTAGTATTTTTAGAGTAAGTTTGTTTTTAGGTTTTGATCTAATTAAGAAAAGCCCAAAAGCCCTCTCGTCGTCGTCGTCGTTGTTCCTGTTCTTCTTGTTGTGTTATACTTGTTTTGTTAAGGAAAGAAAGATAAAGAGTGTGAGGATCAAGAGAGTGCACCGTTGTTTCAAATACCAAAGAGGAGGCCGAAGAGGTTACTCGTCGCGGGGCGGGTGCGGTCGGATTGCCTAACAAGTGCTGCATCGAAGGTGCTTCTCTAAATGCCTGTGATTTTTTCCTTTCTTTCTTTTAGTTCAAATTAGGAATTAATTGATGTATGTTTTTGTTCGATAGGGCAAATCCCCTATATTTGTTCAAGAGCGTGAACAAGTCTGAGACTGGAAAGGGAGGTGTGAAATGAGAAATAGCGAGCCTCCGGTTGCATTTCTCGAACGCTCTTCTTGGGAGGTAAATTTTGTTTAGCAATGATGAAAAAAAATGAATTTCAAATTTATGTTTTCTTTGGTATATTCGGATTTAAGGTAAATTAGTTTTATATCTATTGTAGGGGAAGACCGCATGAGAGGAATCTTTCGCTATGATGTCACTGCCTGTGAAACCAAGGTCTCTTTCTGGTTTCTACTTTATTTACTTTGATGTTATGAATTTAGATAAGGGTTTCATCGAGATCTTTTGGTTATTATTTATTTTTGTTATTTTTATTGGTTTAGGTGATTCCAGGCGAGTATGGTTTCATTCCCAGCTGAACGAGGGCCGCCACTGAAGAAGAGGCCAACTGAATTCCGTGTTGACAAGGTCCTCAGCCTTTTGTGGGAATAAATTCAACTTCACGAAAGTTGGGCAGGAAGAGGTGCTCTTCCAGTTTGAAGCAAGCGAAGATGGTGAAGTTCAGTTTGCCAAATGCGCCCATTGATGTTGAGAATTCTCCAAGTGTTGTTGCCATCAATGTAAGTCTTTGTTCTTGATTTAGAATAGAAATTATGAGATTTAGTTAATTTAGATGAACAACCTACTAAATAATGTTTTTTTATCACGTGCTATTGAACAGGTAGTCCTATTGAATATGGGCATGTGCTGCTGATCCCCGGGTTTTGAGTGCTTACCACAGAGGATTGACCGTGATAGCTTCTTGCTGCACTTCACTGGTGGCTGCAGCTGGACAGTACTTCCGCTTGGGTTACAATAGCCGTGGTGCATTTGCTAACATCAATCACCTTCATTCCAGGTTATATTTATTTAACTTTACCTGACCTGAACTAAAAATTCAGGTTTTGGCTCATGATTTTGAAAGAGTACTAGTATACACTGCTGGTATTACAATCAAATTCAACGGTTTGTGTTACAGGCTTACTATGGCCGTGCCTTCCCAATTGAGAAGGCCCTACTAAGAAGATGACTCTATGGATAATGGGGTGCGATTTCCGATTTGAATTACCCGTCAGAGGATTGTCTTTGAGGGTGGAAATGCTGTAGTAGATTATCCAACACTGTCTCGGATGCTTGTATCTGCCTTCAGGAAAACAACATATACAATGGCTCATTTCTGATTGTGGAAAGCGCATATTCCTCTTACCAAAGGTAATAAAGTTAGAACCATAATTGGGGTAATTTCATTATCCATGGATGTTGTGAACTTATTCCTTATTGTTTTGCTTTACTGGCGAAACACAGTGCTATGCGAGAAACAAGTCTTGGGGAAGTGAGTGCCGAGATTCTTGACACCCAAGTCAACCCAGCTTGTGGGAATCAGTGGGCATATGGGTGTAAAGAGGAAGGAGGACTATGAGGAGGCATCCGAGGAAAATGCTTGGAGGCTGCTAGCTGAAGTCTCTCTTCTGAGAGAGGTTCCAGGAAGTGAATGCTCTCTCTTTGAAGCCATTTCCCCGGTGATACTACCAATGGCGATGTTGCCAAGAGCTTGCTTGAGGAGGCAGATGTTGAACCTCCAGCTCTTGAAGAAGTTGGTGCAATTAACACAAGCTCCCGCTGCACCATGGTGCCGGGGACTCAGGAATGCCTAGTTCTCCAGTAAGATCTGGGCCTGAAGACCAGACCATCTGTGGATTTGGGTCGGCTCATTTATGTTGGTGTCTTGCATAGAGATTGATGGATTGAGGCTGTTGCCCGAATAAGCAAATGTGTTTGCAGTGGTTGCGTGAATTGTGTTTGTGTGAAACTTCTCCTCAGATCATGATGTTTTATACATGCTTTCAGTGTTATGTAGAATACAGGTTTGCTGTGTGTAGATCTTATTATTTGTCTTATATGCAATCATGATTAATATCTTTATAATATTTTAGTTCTTATATATGCCACAACATTCTGGGATTAGGAACTCAATTAATCATTATGCTCTTTATCTCTTCCGCCTCTTGGGCCAGTGATTGAATATAATTTATATAAATTTGATTTGATGTTTTATATAACCATCCTTCATTAAAAACACGTTTACTGAGTTATCAAAACTTAAAAACTGATAGATAAAACTCATTTATTCATTAACGATGTGAAATATGCGATGTTATAATATCATTGCAAATTATAATATTCCGAAGATAAAACGGCCTCACCAAGGAACCTCACCTTCGAAGGGTGTCCACACATGTGGTGGGTACATGTCCTCTGTCTAAATTAAAACTAAAATTGATGTTTCATTGAATGGGATGTGAAAAAAGCTGCCATATTACTGCCATGTCCTCAAAGACATTTGTACCGATTTGATTCAACGTACCATGGATAAGATTAGACTATGTTTGTACAAAAATGTAAAAATAAAAAATAAAAAATAAAACCATATACTTCAAGATTTTTTGGCCAAAATTTCATATTATCTCAAGAAATTACCACCAATTAAGTATTTAGTTTATAATTGGATATTTGTAACATCACTGTTCTATTATTTTGTAGCAAATTTACAACTATTTTATTTTATCATTCACATGAGAATTTTTTTATGGGTATCTCATGATTTGTGATGTAATTTTTTTTTTTTTTTTACTGCGGTTTAATCCCCGGAACCTACTTAACACCTTACAAATCCAATAAATTTGATATGTCAAAATTGTGGTACATAACCACTGNTCTAGAAATATAATATAATTACACAAACAGAACAAATAAGAATTAAGTTACCTGAATCGCCGAATCGGTTAACCGAGGTCTGTGACTGTAAGCTCAAAGAAGTGGTTGCATATTTACATTTTACAGTTCAAAGAAGTGCTTCAGTTCACTATTTTTATTGTACCCTAAACCACGAGTAAATCACACCATGATTCATGAGCAGTTTGTTTCGCTAACCGTGAAATGAAGTTACTCATCTGATTATTGCTTCTGGATATGATTTAATTGGACACGGCTGTCCTCTCTTTTGTGTTCAAATTCATGAATGAGTAGGTCTCGGTAACACCTATATTATTTATTTTTAAGGAAATTTACTAAACCCCAATGCTTATATATATATGTTGATACAAAAATCTGTACCAACTTAAGAATTCCGATTGAACTTGTCGGAACCAGATTGGATGTGCACGTGAATTAATTAAAGTCAGCAATGAACAAAAAGGAAAGAGTCATAAATAAAAACAAAAGACAATTTTTAAAGTGGTTCGACGAGTTAGAACTTGAGCCTACGTCCACTGTTATCTTATTGCTTTTGAAAGCTTACAAAGAACAATATAATTCTTAGGAAAATTTTCTTAGAACAATTGTCCAACCCTCCTGAAAACAAGTTATGATTAATTTATATAGCACCCATTTACATGATAAAGTTGAGGTAAGATTCAAATATGTAGGATTAGGAAGTTGCACGATCTTCGACTACCTTAGTTGGAATCTAAGCCAATCTGAATATCTTTCTTCCAAATTGAGCTAATTTAAATATCTTCTTTCCTAATAAGGAATTATCCTCTCTGGATTTCCCGCACAACAATAGCCCCTAGTTTTTTGAATGCGTAATCGCGCTTCAAAAACTCATGTTTTTTATCTGGATGGCTGTCGCACTATAGGCTACTATCTCAAATTGATGAACTTGAATTATGCCTGGCGTGGTCTAAGAGATCTTGAACGCGTGATCTCAAGCAAAGGAGGGAGCTTATGAGCTCAGTCAGAGAGCATAAAGAGCTCGATCTGAGAACATAAAGAGCTCGATCAAAGAGCATGAAGAACTCGATTTAAGAGCGCGAGGAGTTCGATTAGAAAGCGCGGAGAGCTTGATCTGAGATCATAACTCGATCAGAAAACATGGAGAGCTGGATCTGAGAGCATAGCTCGATCAGAAAACATGGAGAGCTTGATCTGAGAACATAACTCGATCAGAAAGCATGGAGAGCATAACTCAATAAAAAAGCATGAAGAGCTTGATCTGAGAACATAGCTCAATCAGAAGCATGGAGAGCTTGATATGAGAGCATAACTCAATCAGAAAGCATAGAAAGCTGGGTGCGCGACCTGAGAGATCTGGTTACATGATCTTAAATAGGCTTCAATGTCTTGACAATAACTTGAGTTGTAGACCTCGGATTTGGATGATTCTTAAACCGTTGCAAAGCTTACTCGAAGATCTACAACTCTTATGTTTACCACTTTTGTAGACTCATACCTTATAATGCTCAATACTTCCACATCTGTCAGTGGCTTCGATTCCAGAGTTTGATTTGGTGACATGGATTGTAGCCATAGCTGATTTTTTTGTGGATGGAAGATGGAAAAGAAACCGTTGGAAAACAGAGAGAGCTCAAAGTGTTCAAGCCCCCTTTTAGTGCCAAAATGTTGATACAGAAATTTACACCAACTAGAGAATTTTGATTGACCCTTCTGGAACCGGAATAGATGTGCGTGTGATTTAATGAAAACAGCAATGAACAAAAAAGAAAGAGTCATAATAAAAACAAAAGACAATGTTTAAAGTGGTTCGACGAGTTGGAACTTGAGTCTACATCCACTGTTATCTTATTGTTTTTGAGAGCTTACAAAGAACAGTATAATGCCTAGGGAAATTTGCTTAGAACAATTGCCTAGCCCCCTTAAAAACAAGTTATGATGGGTTTATATAGCATCCATGTACATAATAGAGTTGAGATAAGATTCAAATACGTAGGATTAGGAAGTTGCACGATCTTCGGCTACCTTAGTTTGATATATATATATATCATAATTAACTCTGCAATTATGTGATGTATCATTAAACCCTTTGTGGTTGACAAAATGTCAAAATAACCCATACTATATTATAGGTGGCCGACATATCAATGTTTTAAATTTAACCTCGAAGTTAACTATAATATTATTTGCAGTGCACCCTATAATGCTAGAAAGAGTAAAAGATATTTACTAACCCAAAGTTTGGCGAATCTACAAGTTTTCACCTGTAGTTTCATAAATTGCAAATTCCCACTCAATATTAAATTTCAAATGTTAAATTTAACAGTTAAAAGAGTATTCGTGTCTTTTTATCCAAAACTAATAAACCCTAATGTCTCTCACTCCCCCAAATTAGTAAAATTTAAAAAAAAAACCTCCACATTTCAAAATTTTCTCAATACCCAACCGTTTCTCTCCGCCTATAACTCTACCACCACCACCACCTGCAGCCAGATTTGGCAGCTGCAGAGAAAAGGAAAGAAGAAAGAGAGAGGAAAGAGGTGGAGAAAAAATAAGGAGAGAGAGAGAGAGAGAGAGAGAGAGAGAGAGAGAGAGAAGAGAAGAGTGAAAGAAGGGGAGAAGATCTTGGCAGCCAAATGTGGCTGTTGAGATCTGACCACCACGAAGAAGAGGAATGTTGAAGAAGAGGTGTTACTATAATAAATTTGAAAGAAAGATGGTTATTTTGCTAATTCTATTAATTTAAGGGTTAAAAAATAATTTATTAATTTACTCATTATTATAATAAGGGGTAAAAAGAGTATTTAACTAGTCAAACCTGGTCAATGCAAAATTTATCTCAACAGAGTTTAAAATTGGGTGGGGATTTGCAATTTATGAAACCACGGGTGGACATTTTGAATAGCCAAACCTTGGGTGTGTAAACTTAAGTTTTACTCTTCTAGAAAGTACAAATATAATATAATTACACAAACAGAACAAATAAGAATTAAAATTAAGGCTACCTGAATCGCTTAACCGAGGACTGTGGCTGTAAGCTCTCTCCGTCACTGTAAGTTCCGAACTTCACCTCATTGAACATTCACTTAATATCTCTTCAACAGTTTCTTATTCTCCTTTTGATTTAGTGTTATTTTAGAAGAAAATGGTATTCTTATAAAGCATTATTCGTTCTATCTGTATTGGCGTTAAGGCTTGAGTATGAAGTATGAATCGCACTATGGGATTTGATTAATTCAAAGAAAGCAAGAAGTGGGTTTTGTATGTCAGTCTGGTAGATTAAGGGAATTATGTTTTTGAATATGATTTTTATGCAAATGGGTTTCGCGTATTGTTGTATTGCAAGGTGTTCGATGAAATGACTCTGAGAAATTAGCTGTTGTTTCTTATACACTTTTTGTTTAATTGATAATGTAAACAATTCGTCGCATTATTAATCGCATTGGACTCGTCAGTAATGTTTATGCATAAGAGTGTATATTGTGTGGACGAAGGGTTGGGTTTCTATCATACATTTTTATTTATTTATTTATTTATTTTGTCAAATTAGGTCCAACTAATGGTTGATGGTGTTATGTATTATGATAAAAATGTTTAAATTTTTTCGTAATGAGCCGAGCTAGCTAATTTTCTAAGGTTGTTTGAACATAACTTGGGCGAAAAATGTTTAAATTTTTTCGTAATGAGCTGAGCTAGCTAATTTTCTAAGGGTGTTTGAACATAACTTGGGCGGAATCCATGCTCTTTGAAAGAATGGGAATTGAAGGAATGGAGAATTTTATTAAGCGAAAACTCAACTAATAGTACTTAAAATATCTTATAATTTGTTTGTCTAAAGGTGAAACAAGATGTTTGTTTGTTTAATGTTTACACGTTTATGACCTTGTCACTTATCCATACATGTCTATCATCATTTATATTCATAGGTTATGATATGTTAAATGTTGAGTAATTATGATAACGAACTCATGGTTTCTATAAATTTCTACATGTTTTTGCCCCCTGTTGGGAAACAAGTAACCAAGTAAGGTCTTCAGCTCTTCATTTTTTAAAAATTTGATTTACTTGCAAAATTTGCCTAGGAAGCTGTTTTAATCAAGTGAATTCCTGGTATCAGCATTATATTAAAAAGTATCATTAGGCTTTTAGGTATTCAGTGAGTTTTGCATTCATCTGATAATTGGTTTTTATCACGTTGCTATTGTTGTTCTGTACCGGCAAGACTAGTTATTTTGATATTCTTTCTGCATAAAGTTCTATATCATAAGCTTCTGTCTCGAATCCAGATTGCAGATTAAAGAAATGAAGAAGGGACTGCACCCTCAGCTGCAATGGGTTTCCTATGTGACCCCGTGCGGCAGATTGATGCATGCTACGATGACAAAAATACACCATGCCGGCAAAGTGTACCATCTTAGGGCAAAACGCCAAATGGCTGAAAGTATTGGACAGGTTGCTAAGTTTAAGCGTCGTTATGGGCAGCAGGAGAATACTGAAAACAATGAAAAATGAAGCAAAAATGCACGGAGAAGTTAGATATTTGCAGCTAGACTTAAATTTCTATTGTCAGAAATAAACCAAAACCTGGTGCTTTGAAGCAAGCACATCATTTTGCTGCTCCATGTGTGCTTAGATTTTAAAAAAAATTCCATTTTGATTATAGTAGTGAGGCAACACAGTTTGAAAGTTATTTTGAGTAATTCAATCAAGTGTTTTGACTGCTTGCATGTTTTGCAGTTCAAATAAGTGCTTCAGTTCAAAATTTTTATTGTACCCTAAACCATGAGTAAATCACACCATGATTCATGAGCAGTTTGTTTCGCTAACCGTGAAATGAAGTTATTCATCTGATAATTACTTCTGGATATGATTTAATTGGGAATAATACTTTGGGTACTAACGGATTTTACTAATCAGTGTACTAATTATACGTATAGTACGGGTATCATACGCATAGTACGAGTACCATATATAATTTTAACAAAGGTTAGTGCATTGGTTAGTAAAATCCGTTAGTACGCATAGCATTACCCATTGATTGGACACGGTTGTCCTCTCTTTTGTGTTCATACTCATGAATGAGTAGGTTTTGGTAACGCCTATATTATTTATTTTTAAGGAAATTTTACTAAACCCCAATGTTTTTATATATATACAGTAAAACTTCTCTATAGTGATACTCTATATAGGAATAAACTCTATATAGTCATAAAAAATTATATTTTCAATTTGGGATAGTTATAAATAAGAATAAACTCTACATTGTAATAAGTTATAATTTTTTAAATTCTTGTCTTAAGGAAAGTTGCCTCCACATTGTAATAATTATCTGTATATTGCAAAAAAAAATATGGTATGTTACATTAAAGGTTTAAGATGAAATAAAATATTTATCTGAAGTTGTTTGGGACAATAATTTATGTTTTAGAGTTGTTATTACATCTTTTAACTTGCGAGTACATTACCTGGCATGAACATTTTCTTGTTAAAACCAAAATATATCTAGCTTCTTAAGTATGTTTAAAGCTTCTTGACATGAAATTTTTTGTATTTCTATACTATTATCCTCATAATTATTTCATTTCTCTTCTTGTTTAATTAAAAAAAAAATGATTTCTTCTTTTGTTAAAACATACATGACTTGTTACTCATTTGGATGATTAAGGAAGACATTAATATTCATTCGATTAGTGTAGTGAAGTTATCGAATCTGATCACTCAATTTTACAATGACTCTTTGATTCTCGTCATTCACTTTATTTGTAACTTGCAATTCATCGATATTGGGGGTCCTAATTTTGCAATGCTTAAAACAATTGACAATTTTCTATGACTTTACATCAGTTGTCATATAGCAACTGCATTTACAATTCTATCAAGGACAATTATCTTTGTTGGTTTTAAAACACGATCTTCTATCCGTTTCAAAAGTAGGAAATTGAAGCGCTGAATTGAAACTCTAATATTATTAAAACATGAATTGAAATCTCAATATTATACTACTAAAACATGATTTTGAAATAAAAAAAATTTTTAACTACACTTTTATTAAATTATAACCTCTTTATAGTAATAAAATTAGTTAGTCACACCATTATGACTATAGAGAGGTTTTACTGTATATATATATATCATAATTAACTCTGTAATTATGTGATAAATTATTAAACCCCTTGTGATTGACGAAATATCAAAATAACCCACACTATAATTGGCCGTCGAAATATCAATGTTTTAAATTTTAAATTTAACCTCTGACTTAATTATAATGGGTGCGTTTGGTTTAGTATTTTGGATAGGATTTTAGGGATAGTATTGAGTTATTGGATAGGGGAGTATTAAGAGGTAAATTTTAAAAATTTATGAAAAAGCCCTTAGGTTTACTAATTTAACTAAAGACCCTAACATATAAAATGACCAAAACACCCCCACCACCTGCAGTGTCAGATTCCGGCCACCACCGCCGGAATCTGGCCGAAAAATTTCGTTACGGCACAGAGCAGTCGGATCTGTGCCGTAAC